>NC_137969.1:127821163-127853663 GCF_963924665.1 Micromys minutus
ACTTATTGTCTTTGCTGCCAAGCCCCTTGCTGTACCTTTCAAAGCTTGAGAAATACAGAGCATTTCTTTTTTTTTTACAACTTTATTTTTAAAAACAAAGATAAATGTACAAATTTTAAGCATTTTTGCATAAAAGTATACGGTTTGATAGTGTGCATTAAGGTCTTACTAGTTACAATAAGCATAAAGTACATGTAAAACAAGATGTAACCTCTAATTAGTCAAAGTTTTCTTAGTGTGTAAGGATTGAGCATAATGGTTTTTTCTTTCTTTTTTTTTGAACTTCACACAGTCTGTGAGTTGTTTCTGGGGTGTTCAGAGCTTTCTGGGGTTAGTATCCCATTATCAGTGACTGCATATTATGTCTGTTCTTTTGTGACTGGGTTATCTCAGGATGATATTCTCTAGATGGATCCATTTTCTTAAGAATTTCCTTAAGTCATTTTTTCTGATAGCTGAGTAGTACTCCATTGTGTAAATGTACCACAATTTTTGTATCCATTTATCTACTGAAGGACATCTGGGTTCTTTCCAGCTTCTGGCTATTATAAATAGAGCTGCATTTCAGAGCAGGATTTTTTTTTTCTTGCCAACCTTTGCATTCCTTACTTGTAGGAAGGTCCCTGTAGGGATGTTGGGTGGGTAGCATTGAGCAAGAAAGCAAAACAGAAGCAGTGCCCAGTGTGTAAGAGACTGTATCCACTGTGTACTCTGTTGCCAGCCCCACCCTCGTGTCTGTTCACCTTACCATGGGCAGGCCCCGCCCTCATGAACATTAAATTCACTTCTAAAAGCCAGCAGTGCACTTTTCTGTAAACAAACTCCTTAAATATCTCTTCTTTATTGATTGTGAATAAAACCATTTAGTTGTAAATTTGCCTCTGTGATTTGGCTTAAGGACATTTATTTTCTATTTTCCTCTAGAAACTACACTCAAGGGTTGTTTTAGAAAGAAATATAATAAGACAAAAATTATGCTTATTAAGATTTTTATGCTTAAGATTTTTCAAGTTTCATGTTCATGGCTTTTAAGACATCAGGGTCAGTTCGCGCCAATACTGCTTTTGCTTGGTAGATTTAGGGAATTAAGATCTACTTCTAATAAAAGTGCTACAAAATCAATTACAATTTTTGCTAACATAAATTTAAATAAAAATGTTTATTTATTAACATATTAAGGATAATAACTCAGAGAGGAATATGTTAACTGAAAAATCAGTGTTTTTAAAATTGTGGTTTTGTAAATCCTCACAAAATCTAAATCTACTGAGATTGATTTCAAATGGCTTTCTTTCAGGAGGCTAAGTGAGACTTGCAATACAAGATGTAGCAGAAAAATATTCAGAAAAGATGATTGTTTTTCTTGAAGGAATGAAAAAATATAATGTCATTTTTTGACCTTTGAGGAAGAACAATTTGATTATTTTTTTTTGTTAATTTTGTTGGATATTCTCTGCATTTACATTTCAAATGTTATACCCTTCTCCCCCACTCCCCTCCCTCCTCCCCCTCAACTTGTAGTCTATTCCATGAAGATTTTCAAGACACTGATTTTCCACAAAAATGGAAGGGGGGTCTTTCTGGTTTTGTTTGTTTGTTTTGGAACCTTTAATATTAGTTGTATCACACTGCCAACTGGAAAGAAAGTTTTGGTACCTAAACAACTAACCAAATTATTTATTTTTCTTCAATATTAGGTCTTTTTGTTCTCTCTTTCTGTGTGTCTCTCTCTGTTTCTCTCTCTCTCACACACACACATACATATACATATACACTCACACATACACACACATACACACACATTCACACAAACACACACATACACACATTCACACACATGCACACACATACACACACATGCACACATACCACACACACATATATACATATATATAACCTGTTCAGTCCATATACTGTTACTTCATTCAATGTATCTTACTCATATTTACCCCTACTTTTCTCCTCAACTCTTCCCAGGTTTACCATCTACTCTCTCTTATTTCATAACTTTTTGTCATTTATCGGTTTTGTTTTGTCTTCTGTTTGCTTTTGAAGAGCCTTTCCAAAGTAGCCATCTTGTTCGCTTGATTCTTGCAATCTTCCCTTCACTACTTCCTTGATGTTCCTTGAACCTAAAGTAGGGGGGTTAGGCTCTGAATGTATTAATTGGGAGTGGACAGCCTCCATGTTCAGTTGACCTCTGCATTTTGAGCAGTTGTGGTTTTCCATAATGGTTTCTGGATACCTGTACATACTAAGTGCTTCCCTGGTGAGGCATGGCAGCACACTCTCTGGCTATCAGGATAAATATGGAGAATGCAGTTAGAAAGTATGCTGGTTTAGGAGACTGGCAGTTGTATGTTCTCTTTTATATTGCATTGCCTCAGCGGTCATGGGTCATTGGCTACATTTCCAGTATCCGGCATGACTTTTCTCTTACTGAGCAATTATGTAACTCTTGTTTACCCCCAAGATATAAGTGCACTTCAGAATATTGTACCATGTTAACCATTGCTATAGTATATTGGCATTATAGACAGATAGAACTATTGATGACTTTTCTCTATTAGTAGCTTACATGGCTCTTCTGAAACTTTGGGAGCTAGACCCCAGTAAGGAGGCTCCCAGGTTAGGTATACTCCAAATGCTGTGCCTGAAGTGAAGTCTTCAGCAGTGGATTCTTACATTAGTTCTCTGGAAAATACAAAGGGCAATAACAATAAATTCTATTGTTTGGGGGGTTTTGTTGGTTTTCTGTCACCAGCAATTTGAAATTTCTTCATGCTTAGTACTTGGAATTTTCTTAGTCTAGAAATTTTGAAAGGAACATTGTCACCCAAAATAGAATAACTTTAATTAACATATGTGTGCATACACACACACACGCACATATATATACATATATACATATATGTTTGTGTACAATTTTAAGTAATCATAAACTGTATAATCATCTGTGGTTCTTTCAAGCATCATTACTACTATGAGTCCTGCCCTTTGCGGCTTCCTCCTTGTTTCTGAAGCTCCTTGCTCACAACTTAAGTTTCCTTCACCTATTTTTTGCTTGTTTCTTTGTTTTTATTTTTTCATTTCCTTCTCCAGAACAAGCATGAACTACTATTTCCCTATTGGGTTCCTCCTATCCCCATGATACCTGTGGCTACTTCAGGTAATATACATGGATCATCTCCTTGATCATCTTCAGAGTTAACAGCATATGAACTGAGAACACATTTGGCTGAGGTTTGGCACTGACATGTATCCAACCCTCTTCTTTAATTATAGTTTAGCTTATTGTTCTTTTAAAGTTCTGTATTAATTGTTCTAAAACCTTTTTCATTTTTAAGAAAACTATAAATGATATGAAACACCATTAGTGTTTAAACTGATCAAACCAAGTTTTATCTTTAGAATATTTTATTTCCTCAGCTGTTTAAAAGAATGAATGATTTTTCCTAAAAATTAAAAAGAATTACAATATAAGACAAAAATAAGAACCATAAAATAAGCCAATAAAATAATAGAACATTTACCAGTTTTATTTCTGATTATTCTAGTGCACTTCTCTTTTATACAATTTTACATTCTTCTCAGAATATTTTCTGCAAGAACTTCTGCTAAAATTTTCTTTTGTAAAACAGAAAGAAATCACTTTGTATAAGATAATACTACTGATTCATTCTCTCCTTCTGCATTGTATGAGTGGTCTAATTGCCTTGCAGCTATTGGAATGGACTTTAGTAGACATAGAATTCTAGCTTGGAATCGATGCTGTATTTCTTTTTTATTAGTTTATGTATTGACATTTCAATTGTTATTCCCCTTCCCAGTTACCCCTTCTCCTATCCTCCCTCCTTGCTTCTTTGATGATGTGCACCCTACCATCCACCCACTCCCATTTCAACACCCAGACATTCTCCTACACTGGAAAATTGAGACTTCACAAACCCAAGGATTTCTCCTCCTATTATTGCCAGACAATGCCATCCTCTGCTGCATATGCAGCTTTATCTATAAACCTTCATATTTCTATCTTTTTAATTTTCTTGATTTTGAATTGATTTTATATTTTGTATATATGACATGCAAGTTTTATTACATTTGAAAAGTATCATTCTCAGCCACTATTCATCAGACATTATTTATGCTTTATTCTACTCTTTCTGTTGACAGTCCTTAAAAATATTCGACCATTAGATATAATCATGTAATTCTATGATATCTCATTTGTCTTTGGGTACTGTCTCATTTTTGTCTCATTTTTTTTAATTTAGATAAATTTTATTGGCTCACCTCCAAGTAAATGGTGCAACTAATTGTATTTCCTCATCTTAATTGTCAAGTTGACACCTCTGGAAAGAGGGAACCCCAGTTGATGTATTGTTTCCATCAGATTGGTGACTGATTCTGTCTGTGGAGATGGTTTTCTGATTCCTTATTAATGTAAAAGGCTGTAGGTTGGCCATTCTTGAAGTGGATCTGGGATGTTACAAGAAAGTTGCTGCATGTGATTCTGGGAATAAGCTAGGATTCAGTATTGCTCTGTAGATTCTGCTTAAAGATTCCGCCTCAATTCTCAACATCTGCTTCCCTCAGTGATGAAATACAGACTCATCAGATGAACTGAAAAGATGCTTTGGTCATTGTACTTATCACAGCAATGGGAAAATACATGAAACTCTATCAACCCTATAAAAACCAATTTTACCTTGATTTGTTTGGTTGGAATGTCTACAATTCACATTTTTGTTTAACATAAATTACACATGCACCTTATTAAAATATGATCATCTGAATTTTGTTATCTCTTGTCCGCACATTCAGTCTTTCCCGATTATTTCTCACTTTTTACTACTTGTTTGAAGAGCAGACATCTTGGGTAGTGGAGTTGACATTATATCCATTAATTTATTTATTTATTCACTTTACATCTCAATATCCTTTCCCCCTCTTTCCAGTCCCCACCACCAACACACTTCTTCTCCTTTGAAGAGGGGAGGCCCCTTTTGGGTATCAACCCATATTGACACATCAAGTCACTGCAGGACTAGGCACATCCTCTCCCACTGAGGCCAGACAAGGTGTCCCAGTGAGGAATTGGGATCCAAAGGCAGGCAACAGGTTCAGGAACAGAACAAACTCCAATCTGGGAGATCCACATGAAGACCAAGCTGAACACCTGCATGTGTGCAAGTGTCCAGTCTCTGGGAGTCACCAGTGGTTTAGGTTAGTTGACTGTCGGTCATCCTGGGGAGTCCCTATCCTCTACAGTTCCCTTTGTAAAATAGACTTGCTCCATTTCCTGAAGAAGCTCATGCTGAATGGGAAAGAATGAGAGAGGCTTGCAGATGACCTGCCACACTCTCTGTTCATCCCATGGTTTCAGTGAGGGGAGAAGGCTTTCTCTTTCATCACTTTTCCCCTTTATATGAGTAGAGCATTTTATGACATTTGCACCTCTTCCTCTCGCTGCTACACCTCCTGTACACTCTAACACTCTCCCTCAAACTCAAGCTCCTTTCTCTCTTTTTTAAATTATTATTGGTGTGTGTGTGTGTGTGTGTGTGTGTATGTGTGTGTGTGTGTGTGTGTGTGTGTGTGTGTGTGTGCATAAGGTTGTGGGGGATACATATAGACATATTGACCAAAATTGTCTTGGGTGAAGCCTTACATCTGCCACAATTATTGAATGCTAGGCTTGCCCACTTTTATGTAAACTTTAGGCTAATTGGATTTCCTCTAACTTCAGCTTTGTAACTGATTCAGAAAGTTGTACTTTACAAATTTATTCAGTTTTTTGTGATGTACACTTGGGAATGATATTTTTGTACATTTTTATATGCTATATAGGGTTTTCTTTGATCTTTACAGCAGCATTTTGAATTCTTCTGTTCTGTGCCCAATTTACAAATAAAGACTTGGAAGTTTGAGGTGCATAATTAATTTGCTCTGGATAAAATTAGGCAGAACCTGGGTGGTTGAAGGAGTATACTCTTAAAGGCAAAAGGGGGATAAGATGGGTGGTTTGTGGAGGGGAGACTGAGAAGGGATAAAACCTTTGAAATGTAAATAAATAAAATAACCAATTTAAAGAAGCAAAGCAGAAGCAAGTGTCTGGCCTAACAATTTTAACAATAATCTCAAAGTTTGTTGAACTAATAGTCTATGATATAGCAAAGTTTTTATGTATCTATATTATTTACAGAGTAGTCAACATAAACTTCCTTGTAAGTAAAAGTGTTATTATCAACAAGGGTTTGATAATTTGCTCCAGTGAGCTTTTCTATTTCTATCACACTGCGTATCTGCATGGGAGTCCGTGCCTTTTATAGCCACCCTCCTTTAGTATGCTCTGCAAGCTTGGGCAACTCTTTTGCTTTGCACACTACTTGATACATGTCTACTTTGCATCTCTCTCTCTCTCTCTCTCTCTCTCTCTCTCTCTCTCTCTCTGTGTGTGTGTGTGTGTGTGTGTGTGTGTGTGTGTGTGTGTCTTTCTCTGTCTGTCTGTCTCTCTGTATGTGTGTCTGTTGTCTCTTTGTCTGTCTCTGTCTCTCTGTCTCTCTGTCTCTGTCTCTCTCTGTCTCTCTGTCTCTCTCTCTCTCTCTCTCTCTCTCTCTCTCTCTCTCTCTCTCTCTCTCTCTCTCCACTTTTCCTCTCAGTTATGTCAATTATGAAGTCTCCTCTATCTTCAGTTTTTCAGTATCTACTGCCCAAAGTTAGAGAAGCACAGAGGTTCTACAGCAAGTCCTACAAAAGCGCCTGTAACGTTTATCTCTCAGACACATGGTCACATTCTCTGCATGATTTTTCTTTTCACTATGGAGCACTGTTCTTTAGGTTCCTGTCTTGCCTGTTCTCTGACTTGTAGCCTACCACTATGATTCAGAATATGCTTCCAGGGAGCCTATGAGATTCTCTCACCCTGTGAACCACCCTCAATATCTACTAATACAATAATGTACATACAGTTCTAGATTCATAAGCTGTAGTCAGCCTCTGAAAACCTTATTACAAGTTTAATAACCAGCTTCTTTTGAGTATTTACCACCACCATCTTTAGCTTCTGATGAATCCAGTTTTATGCATTTGATTGGGATTTTTAAAAAACATTGACTTCATTCATTAGAATTTGAAAAATTAAGTACAGGCAATGTTTTCACTGGGTACAATGGTTTTCAATGTAAAAACACTGACATTTTGCTGTTATATATCCAGTTGTATAATACCTAGGAAAGAAGGACCCTACTTCTCCATTTCTCTACATTGTTATCTGTGAGATGAACTCAACAATATCAACCTAAAAGGATCAGCTAAATTGCACAGGGTATACAACACCCTAGGAACAGTGCTCAGTGTACAGCGTGCTATAAAAATAAGGTGGTATTTGTACACTGAAAGAAAAGAATCAGTCTGAGGCAAAGATAGCTATTAGTGACTGCAAATATCTATGGAGCGTTACCTAAGTAGAAGTTTTGTAAAATTTGGAAAAAAAATCCCAAATTTTCTTCAACAGCTTTATGGTAATGTTTATTTGCTTTCAAGAATGATAAAGAACTATGAATCATTAATAAAATCAGCTAAAAACAGAGATATTTTTATCAATTCTTTTTTTTTTTTTTTTGGTCATTTTCCATTATCTGAAAACTAGCAGTTATGTTTACAATGACCCAGTTTGCCTCTCTTCTCCAATTTAAATGAGTTGACTTTAGATCCACTTCACATGCACGGCCTCATAATTTCATATTCATGATGTGTTAGTCATCTTCTCTGAGCTGCCCTCATTCCTCTGGCAATCAGAATATCTTCAGATGAATTTCACAGACACTTGAAAATTAATTCTGCAAAAGGCTGGGGTGGTCACTGGACTTAAAGCACACTGTTAGCTTAGATCTTGGTCACAATCTGAATTCACATATCCAGGCTTATTTTAAGCTTTTTGGAATAATAAAGGAATCCGTGAAGGGTTAGGAGAGGCAGGGGGCTGAAAAAGCTCAGTGTCATCAGAAAAACCGAGTCTTGTAAGAATCGTGGAGAAGTAGTATACTGTGAATTTTTAGCATATTTCTAGGGAAAGGCTCATCTACATTAATAGGTATTTGTAACAAAGAAATAGCTATTGCAGCTTTCCATCTAATTGACTTTTAATAACTGATATATTTCTTTATAGTTGTCCTATCACAATAATGAGTTTCGGTGCAGCTATAATGATCATAATAATTGTTTTTGGTTATATGAAAAGCACTTTAATGCATAGTAGTTATTATTTCTTCTTGCTATTGAAATTATAAAACTATATCATTTCTTTCTTCCATTATCTCCCACCTAGCTTTTCCATATACCTTTTTTAAAATCAAAAGTCAAGCTTTTTTTTTTCATTAATTACTGTTATTCATTTGGTCTGTATAATGTTACTCATATGTATGATGTCACTACCTCAGAAACATCTTCTTCATAGTGCTCCTTTCTGGTATGTAAAAATGGATAGATTTCTAAAAGCCAGAATACTACAATGGATGTATAGCTATTACAGTAATTTCCTATAGAATTCAGAATCTATGACTCATCTGTGATGTAGCGAGGTCAACTCCACCGTTAGAGGAAATCGGGCATCCCTGTTTCTAAGTTTGCCCTTGGATGTTCTGGGTCTGAGAAATCTGTGAAAGGCTGAACAACCTCGGATGTCCAGGCTGTTTTGAAGATCACTGTGAAGTTGGAGGTGAATCTTCACGGGGAGTGTTAACCACACTGTACAACGATATGTTTGTGCAGGCTCTACTGGATTACTAATATTTTTAGCAGATTAGTGATGTAATGGTGTTTACTGGAGAGTGGCTAAAGTGGCTTGAAATATCCTTTAAAATGTACAGTGGCTTCTGTACAGTGGACAAATAGAAGTCTTCCCTCAATGGGCTGTGAATAAATGAGTGTGAAAGGTCATGACAAAGTGAGTTAAGGAGTATAAAGCCAGATCACGTCAGTGACTGTGCTGCTCCTGTAGACAACGTCAGTTCCTGTTTAGAGTATTTAAATGGGATTCAGTGCTTGATCAGAGTCTAAGGAAATAAATGTTTTGCCATCCAAGAAGTTCTGTATGATTTTATCTACAATATCCAAAAAACTCAAACAATGCAGAGCAGGAGGAAGGGGTAAATTCTACGTGACTCTGGGTTCTACTTGCTGATTGCCTTAGGGAGAGCTCTGACTTCACAAGGAGAACAAGACTGCATAGAACACTCACTGGGAAGGGAATCTATGAGGTGTGCTATGGAAGATGAGAATACACACACACACACACACACACACACACACACACACATATATATATATAAGCATATATACACATGTGTATGTGTATATATGTGCTATGGAATATGAGAATATATATATGTATATATATAATATGTATATAAAGATTAAGATTGTTGAATGTAGTGCTATAAAAAAACATTTTTAGGTATTTATCTTATCTGGGATCCTGTAGCTCATGGGAAGTGTTGGTTGACTGAGATGTTTTGATGGATTGCAGTTTGGAGTACTACCTGCAGAAAGCACTGGAGTAGTGAGATTTAAAGCTTCCTGATATTTGAAGGATTCTATTTCTTTACATTTCTATGCCTTTTCCTCTTTCATTTTTGTCTGTTTTGTTTTTATTTTGTCTCTTTGTTCTAAAGGAGAGAGAGGGAAAGAAGACCTGAAGTTGGAAGGGTGTGGAGGTGTGGAGGAACTGAGAGCATATCGTGAAGGGAACCATGAACAGAATCCATTATATAAAAATTATTTTCAATAAAGAAAATTACACTGAAGTTTTGATTAAACATATATATTATCATTTAGCACATCTTGCTGTGGAAACTGAATCGAAAATATGATTAGGGTGTAAACTAAGATGTATTACATATGACAATAATCAGTGGTCAATGTGCTAAGGCTGAATAATCTGAATAATTTCTAATGTGGTCAAGTTGTTGAATCTCTTTGAAGATACAGAGTCATATCTTATGGCAAGAAATAGGCTCATATCATCAAAACATTTGAATATTTACTGATATGAAAAAAACTGACCACAAATATCAGTGCATACTGCTAACCCTTATTTATTCATTGGGATGTAAAGATTTTCACTGTAAATAATAGAAACACATTCCCCTGAGCACCATCAGGGCTGTCTTTCCTGCATGTTCATTAAAGTCCAGTAGAAAACATATGTAGGCCATGAATTCATATATTTCATTTTGTGAATTTTTTTTCACTACAAAAAGCTATGTGTCAAGTAAGTTTATTACAGTAAGTTGTTACTAGCTATGGAGATATCTTGGTGTCAGATGCATTGACAAGAATCTGTTTTATAAGTGTAAAATATTTTTGTTCCTGGTAAACAATTTGGGTTTCAATTTAGATATGTTTAATATATTGAGGAAAGTCAAGTTTGAGTAATCAAAGCACCTTTTCTATTGAGGAAGTAATGATTTATTAAACAACATCAAACCTATCAATGAAATGTAAATGATGCAATAACTTTAATCCTGTATTTAGAAAACCAATTACAAAAACATGAAACTACGTGAGTTTCAACTCACCTCATGAGTATTTATTGAGCTCTCACCATATGCTAGAGATTTTTTAACCTATATTTCTCTGAGGCAAATCAATTTAGATTATAATTGCAAATAGGGTTTACAATTAGAAGGCATAGTACAACACCAGGAATTTAGTGTCGGTGATCACAAGAAATGTTTGGATCTAGTTACAGAATCTCACTCTGGCTTGGAAAAGATGATGCACATGTTTTCAGCCATTTCTCAGAAGACAATTTGTGAGCTCTAAGCTAGAAGCAGTTTGAAATAAAGTTTAATTACAGTTTGGGCATTTTATGGCCCTATTGCTTGGCAGATAAAGGTGGTTTTTACAATTTCTGACAACTCTCTGGCATTACTGTTCTTCTAGGTAGAAGAGTGTAAGGATCTATGTCCAACAAAGAATTATCGCAGCAATTAGGGACCCTACTGGAAATGTGAATTTTCGTAGTGTGACAAGCACATACTTTGGCCGATATGCATGAATGCCGATTTGAAACTAAGGTTAATTTCATCAAGTGGCATTTAAAGGGCAAAGGACAGTGAGCTCCTGTAGTTGAGACCTGATGCCTCTTCTTCCATTCAGCTTCTCATTAGAAGTGACTTGTTTAGCAATCTAGTGTACTCCGATAACCACGGTGCATAATTTCCCCATAACTCATTTTAAAGCTTATATGACATCAGTGGTCTTATTTTTCCTCCACTTTCTTACATGGATAAGACATAGTATGTTTTGTTAGTGTATATCAGAAAGTTCATGGGCTTAAGGGAGAGTCTAGAATGAATTGGTTTTACTTTTGGAGACCTACCTTAACTTTATGTCATCTTTACTTAGACATTTAGATTTTGGAGCCTTCCTTTCTCCAGTTATTAAAAGCAGATAACTGATAAACCTGAGGATTAAGGGGCTGATGTTTAGAATAGAAATACATGGCGCCAGTCAGTTTTTCTCCTCTTTCAGATGAGACACCCATTATCTGTAATTTATAAACTAATTTGTTCATTCATCTAATTTTGGATTGAGCACACACATTATTCTAAATATTGTATTAGGCACTTGGATGCAGCAGTGAGATATAATAAGCCTTACCTTATTAAGTTCTTATTCTTATCCATGAGCTATGAGTATAGTCTGGTTAAGACTTTGCCTCTAAAGTTATAAATATGTATAATTATAAAATTATCTTCTGTAAGCTAAAAAAGTCTTATCTCTAAATTTATCTCTCTTTTATATCTTTATTTCCTTCCTTTAACACTTTCTGTTTTATCTTCTAATTATAATACTTCTTTATATGTCAAACACTATATTCAGCTTAGAACAGAGTTACAGAGTAGGGAAAGAAAGGTTCACAAAAAATGAATTTTTATCCACCAGATTCTGAATGTCTAAATGAGGAAGAAAAATTAAATTATGAACTTGTATTCACATACTAAATAAGAAATAAATACATAATTATGAATATATAATTATATTAAATGAAGCAAAATGTGTGGTTATGAGTAGAATACAGTCATGTGTTCAATGATAAATGGTAATATAACCAATAGGATTTCAGAGGAATAAAAGATGTCAATAGTAATTGTCAAGGCAAACTTCAAAACCTAAAAGCGAGTGAGCCCATTTTAAAGGATAGATATGATACAGAAAAATGGGGAGAAAGAGTAACCTCAAGCTAAATTTGATCTTCATAGCTCCTTATGTTGATATCTTTTATTAGTATTATTATAGCAGTTTTTCCAGATTTCAGATTTGTAAAAAGCCTTGCAAAATCACCATGCAATGACCAGGATACAAAATATTTCCATTAACTCCATCAATAAATTCATTATTCCCACATATCACTTCATAATTTTCACCTTCTCAAGCCATAAATGAGATGCTATTACCACAGTTTGGGTTATTGACATGCAGGATACACAGAGTCTTCTGGCATCTCCCGTGGACAGAAGATGGGGCCTTCCCTCAATCTCTTAGGGACCTAGACTCAGGCCAGATGAGGACTCCTGGGTTCAACATAGTAAAGAATTTTTGGCTTAGCCAGTTTAAAGCAGAGTTGGAAATATTGTTAATAATAATTTAATACAGGGTTTAAACATAAAGGATAAAAGAAAGAGTGGTAATTGGGAGGTGGAAGTAAGATCTTCCCAAGTGTAGATGTGTCAGTATCTGGGTCAGTAAGAAAAATAACACATACCATTTGCTTACAGACTGCTTGAATAAGAGTCACAATTAAATTTCAAAAGAGCAATTTGCAAATATATTTAGAATAATGAAAAACCCAGGAAAGCAAAATAATTCTCAACAATAAAAAACTTCCTTGGGAAACATCATACCAGACCTCAAGCTGTATTACAGATCAATTTTGATAAAAACTGCATGGTATTGGTACAGAGACAGGCAGGTAGATCAATGGAATTGAATTGAAGGCCCAGAGATGAACCCACACACCTATAGTCACTTGATGTTTGACAAAGGAGCTAAAACCCTTCAATGGAAAAAGGACAGCATCTTCAACAAATGGTGCTGGTTCAACTGAAAGTCAGCATGCAGAAGAATGAAAATAGATCCTTTCTTATCTCCTTGTACAAAGCTCAAGTCCAAGTAAATCAAGAACCTCCACATAAAGCCAGCTACACTGAACCTAAAAGGACAGAAAGTGGGGAAGAGCTTAGAACTCACAGGCATAGGGGAAATTTTCCAGAACAGAACACCAATGGCTTATGCTCTAAGATCAAGAGTTGACAAATGGGACCTCATGAAATTGCAAAGCTTCTGTAAGGTAAAGGACATCATCAAAAGGACAAAAAGGCAACCAACAGATTGGGAAAATATCTTTACCAATCCTATATCTAATAGAAGGCTATATCCAATATATACAAAGAACTCAAGAAGTTAGACGCTAGATAATCAAATAATCTTATTAAAATGGGGTACAGAGCTAAACAAAGAATTCTCAACTGAGAGATATATAATGGCTGAGACTGAGACGCTCCTAAAGATATGCTCAACATCCGTAGTCATCAGGGAAATGCAAATCAAAACAACTCTCGGATTCCACCTCACACCAGTTAGAATGGCTAAGCACAAAATCTCAGGTGACAGCAGATGCTATCTAGGATGTGGAGAAAGAACATGTCTCCACTGTTCGTGGGATTGTAAACTGGTACAACTACTCCTGGAAATAATTCTAAGAAAATTGGACATAGTACTACCTGAAGATCCAGCTATACCACTCCTGGGTATATACAAAAAAGAAGCACCAACATCTAGCAAGGACATATGCTCCACAATGTTCATAACATCCTTATTTATAATATCCAGAATCTAGAAAGAACACAGATGTTCTTCACCAGAGGAATGGATACAGAAATTGTGGTATATTTACACAATGGAGTATTACTCAGTTATTAAAAACAATGACTATGAAATTCCAAGGAAAGTGAATGGAAATTGAACTATCCTAATGAGTGAGATAACCCAGTCACAAAAAAATACTCATGTACTGATAAGCAGATACTAGCCCCAAAAGGTCGGAATAACCAAGAAACAGTTTAGAGAAATTTTGAAGCTCAAAGAGAAGGAAGCACAGAAGTTTGATGCCTCAGTCCTACTTAGAAGAATAAAAAACGTTATGGGAGAAAATAATGGGATGAATAGAGAAGCAGGGATTGGAGAAAGATCATCCAGAGACTGCCTCACCTGAGGATCCATCCCATATGCAGCCACTAAACCCAAGTAGTGCTTCCTGGCAGGAATCTGATATGGATGCCTCCCCCAGATGCTCTGCCAGGGTCATACTGATACAGAGGAGGATGCTTGCACCTAACCTTCAGACTGAATATGGGACCCCAATGAAGGAGCTAGAGAAAGGACTGAAGGCTGAAAAAATCTGTAACCTTATGGAAAGAACAATATTTTTAACCAACTAAATGTACTACAGCTCCAAGGAACAAAAACACCAACCAATGAGTGAACATGAAGAGACCCATGGGCCATATGCATATGCAGCAGAGGATAGCATTCTCTGCCATCAATGAGAGGGGAGGATTTTGGTCCAGCCAAGATGCTTTTTTCCAGTGTAGGGGAACACCAAGGCTCTGAGGCGGGAGAAGGTAGTTGAAAGAGGGACCACCTTCATGGTGGCAATGGGAGGTGGAGGGATGGCATTGGTGGAAAGGGGAATATAAACACAGAGGATATCTAATTTTTAAAAACAGAAAAAATAATAATTTGCTCTGTAGTTCAAAATGACCTTGAAGTTAAAAATCTGCCTTCAGAGTACTGGGATTAAAGGTGTGTACCACGAAAATAAACAAACAAACAAACAAACAAATAAATAGATTAGTGCTGGTTTTAGGTGTTATTTTGTTGGTTTTAAAGGAACCTTTTCAAGGGCTGCAAACAAAGTTTATTTCCAACTCTTCTTTCTTTTGATAAGTGAGATTGCAGGGTATCTCAGAGACTTGGATGCTCCAGTGATCTGATGTGGTAAAATCAGAAGCAGTAAGGTAAAGCAGAAGATAGGTGCATGGCATTTCTGTATAAATGAAACTTTATTATTTCTAGAAAACTGAAGATAGAAAAAGCTAAAAGGATAGATAGACTTTTAATTGGGATAGACTTCTTGCTTTTCTGTTGGTAAGAGAATTTAACCAGGGACCACAGAGAAGGGTTCTTCTTCCTTCCCACATCTCTCAGTTTCCCCGGTCTTTATACTCTGTCTCAGCTCTCATCAGTCTTCTAAGACAGGGACACATAAAGAATACCAAATAAAAAGTCCAGTCCTGGGCGTTGGAAAGCTTCTCTCAAGTAGCTGGTCTAAATAGTACTAGACACTCCCATAGTAATACAGGCTGTTGTCATTTTTTCTTGATTGCCTACCAGAACTTTATGGAAACACCCTGTTTCTGATGACACCACACACACTGATCATAGCGCATGGAGAAATTAAAGTCACTACTGACCAGAATACTTCCTTCCTGTCTGCTTACTTCTGTAGTACTAGAATATGTTTTGCGGGCTACTAGACTTAAGATATCAATAGTCTTAGCCTACTATGAGAACTGTAAACTACAATAATAACTGGTGTATCTAGACATGCTTGTGGGTGCAGTGGTGTGAATGTTATGGGGGTAGTCAACTGCTTTTTGATTGTACATAATGCACACACAACAGGAGGATCCATAGATGTGGTTCTGTATAATCTATCCAAGAGCCCCAGGGTGGGGAGCTCATAGGCCCCAGGTGTAAACCCTCCACTTTGTTAAATTGACATAATATTCAACTATCTTCCAAGTATGTATTTATTTACCTTACAGATTAGTGAAGTTCTCAGATCCCACCAGAGGAGTTTCTTTGTGTAGTGGATAGTGACAATTTACAAGTTCACAACTGGTCAAGGTGCAGAGATTATCAGTGAAACAGTCAGCCGCAAGTGGGACACCTATGTCATGTGTCCCCACCCCCAGTGCTCATAGACCTTTAGGGAAGAGGAAGCTGAAAGTTTCAAGGAGTCAGAGATCATGGAGGACCAGTGCAAAACAGTGTCTTCTACACATGATGGGGGGCTGACTCCTGGGTCCGCAACAGCTGTGCTTACCTACACAAGACCTGTACAAGATCTAATCACTCTAGCATGTAATGGGAAGGGCCTTGAAAAAGTCTAAACTTAGCTCCCAGGCTATGGGCATTTGAAGTCTCCTGGGAAAGGAGACCTGGTTTTCTTTAGGAGTGTGGCTTGTGATAGGTGGATAGCCCCACATCTGGGAGTATATTAAATGCATACATTGAAGTTGACGGGGTATTTGAATAAATAGACAAATACAAAAAGTTTCTTAGAACAGCAAAAATGGGGTGAATCTTGGAAGAATTAAGGGGATAATGGGTGTTGAATATGATAAAAAATGTATAATCCTCAAAGAATCAACACAATGTTAAATAAAACAAAAATAGAGTAAAACCAATAATGGGTTTTCTAAGCATACCATATGACAACCAGGAATCTACTCTGGACACATTTTCATCAAAATTGATGTCTCTGCTGCCTCCAGTTACATTTCTATGTCTCCTATTACATCTCTGCCCTCTGTTATACTTTTTTTTTCCTTAACCTTTGTAAATAAGGGTGGATCCAAGATTAGAGTTCTATTCTCTAGTATCCCCTTTCTTCTATATAAGTAATTATCAAGAGTCACAACCAATTTAATAACTTCAACCTTTTTTTTCTGACAACATTTTGAATTTTTAATATCTGAATCCCTCATGGTTTTCAGAAGCGTGACAAACAAATTTATAATTGCAAATGAAAATTTACAGTAACAGTTAACATGCCTAAAATGGAATTCTTGCATATTTCTGACTGATTTTTTTATGTAAATTCCGTAGCTTTTTAGACCACTCGTCCAATTTGGCTTCAGAAATATAGATCACCCCTGATTTCTGACTGAATTTTGAATGCTGACCTCAGTATTTTCTAGATGTCTTGTCATATTGCCTTAATATATAAAGCTTTAACTATGTTTACAGAGGAAATGTTACTTTAAGTAAACAAAATGCTGTTAACTGTATATGGAATATATATATTCTTATAACTGGGCTGCTGTGTCTGGCGTCAATGGGAGAGGAAGCACGTAGCCTCAAAGAGACTTGAAATGCCAGGGTGTAGGGATTCAGAGGAGGGGGTCCACCCATGAAAAGAATTGGAAGGGGGATGAGAGGAGGGATTTGTGAAAGTGTGTAAATGGGAAGGGGCAGTAAGTGAATTGTAAAGTAAATCAGTAAAAATTAGAGTGGATTTAAAAAAGCAATACTATGTATGATAAAGTGATTCAAAATAATTGCAATAATAATAATCACTTAGAGATTTATTCACTTTATGTTTTATAATGCAATCATTATTTTTTATTGGATATTTTCTTAACTTACATTTCAAATGTTATCCCCTTTCCTGGATTCCCTTCTGAAATCCTCCTCTCCTGTGCCCCGTCCTCCTAACTCTACAAGAATGTTCACCCACCCACCCACTCCCTCCCACCTCCCCACCCTGGGATTCCCCTGAACTGGGGTAAGGAGCCTTCATGGGGCCAAAGGCCTCTCCTCTCCTTGATGCTTGATGAGGCCATCCTCTGCTACATATACTGCTTGAGCCATGGGTCCCTCCATGTGTACCCTTTGGTTGGTGGTTTAGTCTCTGGGAGCTCTGAGGGGTCTGGTTGGTTGACATTGTTGTTCTTCCTGTGGGGTTGAAAACCCCTTCGGCTCCTTTAGTCCTTTTTCTAATTCCTCCATCTGGGACCCCATTCTCAGTACAATGGTTGTTTGAGAGCATCCGACTCTGTATTTGTCAGGCTCTGGCAGAGCCTCTCAGGAGACAGCTATATCAGACTCCTGTCAGCAAGCACTTCTTAGCATCCACAATATTGTCTGGGTTTGGTGACTGTACATGAAATGGATCCCCAGGTGGGGCAGTACCTGGATGGCCTTTCCTTCAGTCTCTGCTTCCCACTTTGTCTCTGTATTTTCAAATGTGAGTCTTTTGTTCCCCTGTTTTAAGAAGGACTGAAGCATCCACTCTTTGGTCTTCAAACTTCTTGAGCTTCATGTGGTCTGTGGATTGTATCTTGGATATTCCCAAAAATACTAGCTTTGGAGCTAATACCCACTTCTTAGTGAGTACACATCATGTGTGTTTCTTTGTGTTTGGGGTACCTCACTAGGGGTAATATTTTCTAGTTCCATCTATTTGTCTATATGGGATATAATTTGACTACTGTTTCTCGTCCCTATATTCCCTTCAGTCCCTTTCCTCCTCCCTCCCCTCCAGATCTGCACCTTTTCTCAGTCTCATTAGAAAATTAGGCTTCTAATAGCTAATAACCGAACTTGACAAAATAAAATCTAACAAGATAGAAACAAAACCATCACATTGAGGCTGGACATTGCAATGCAACAGAAGGTAAAGAGTCTCCAAGAGTAGGCATAAGAATCAGAGGGCCATTTGTTTACACAGTGAGAAGTCCCATAAAAACACTGAAACTATAATATAGTCAGAGAAGAGCTGGTAAGGACCTAGGTAGGCCTGTGCTTACTGCTTCACTCTCTGTGAATTTTTGTCAGCCTTGCTCAGTTGATGCAGAGGGCCTTGTTCTCCTGGTGTCCCTCATCACCTCTGGTCTTACACTTTTTATGTATCTCCCTCCATGGTTTTTCTTGAGCTCTGAGGGGAGGGATTTGATTGAGACATTTTATTTAGATCTGTGTGTTCCAAGGTCTCTCTCTCTCTACACAATCTCCATCTGTGGGTCAATAAATTTGTTTGCATTTGTTGAAGGTGTAAGCTTATCTATGGTGGGTAAACAAGACATGATCTCTAAGTATAGCAGTACATCATTGGGAGTCATTTCACTGTTATTTTTTTAGACAAGTATTACTTGTCTAAATCTCTGGGATATCTACGCTCCAATTCTTGATCACCTAAATTGATATGGCTTTCAACTTGTGGAATAGGCCTTAAAGCAAATCAGACATTAGTTGTTTATTCCTACCAGTCTGTGCCAACATTTCCCTAGAATATCTTGTAGGAAGGACATACTGTAGGTGAAAACTTTTGCAGCTGTTTTTTGTTTGTTTGTTTATGCTGCTCCTTACATATCTTGCAGAGTACCATCCCTCACCAAAGACACTAGAATGCAGGTGTGAAGGCTCCATATAGTCTCTAGCTCAACATCTCCATGTTTAATGAGTTGTGTGGATGTTGCCTTCTGCAATGGGGCCCTGCTTTACATTTGCAGAGAGCAATCCATTCTCTTAGCAACTGCCTGGTTTGCTTGGGAATATCCATGGGAACCCCTTGGACAAAATATTAATTGTGTTCATCACAGTCATATTAACTAGAAGACTCCTTTGATGACAAGAAATTCCCAGGTAGGACTCTTACCATTATTAGGAGACCTCATTAGGAATGCCTACATATATTTGGAGGATTTTGCATAGTACTAGGTTACACACCATTCCTCAAACGAGTCTCAATTCAAGCTGTCTTTTCTGCATTCCCTTCCACAGCTGTATGTCCCCTCACTGTCCCCACCTGGTCTTCCTACTGGCACATCACCCTACCACCCATCCACCTATAAAATTCATTATATTTCTTCTCCAAGGGAGATCCATGTGTCTCCTTTGTCCTTTCCTCTATATCTAATGTATTTGGGTCTACTGATCGCAGTTTGGTTACCTCTTACTTATTGGCTAATATCTATGTGCAAGCGAATACATATCACATTTATCTTTCTGGGTGCTCACTAAGGATGATTTTTTTCTAGTTCCATCCACTTGCCTACAAATTTCATTATGCCATAATTTAAAAAGCCAAATAATACTCATTTGTGAAAATGTATCACATTTTCTTTACTCATTCTTTTGGCGAGGGATATCAATGGTTATTTCTCATTTCTGGCTATTGTGACTAAAGCAGGAAAGAACATGGTTTTGATCAAGTGTCCTAGTGGTAAGATAAAGTCTCCACTGTGTGCATGTCCAAGAGTGGTACGGCTGGATTTTGAAGTAAATTGATTCCTAACTTTCTGAGGAACTACCATAAGCCATATTGATTTCCTTAGTGACTGTACACGTTTCCACTCCCACCAGCAATGAAGGAATGTTCCCCTTATTTTACATCCTCGTCAGCATGAGCTGTCACTTGTGATACTGATCTTAGTCATTCTGAAAGGTGTAAGATAAAATCTCAAAGTAGTTGTGACTTGCATTTTCCTTATGGCTAAGCATTTGAAACATTTCTTTAAATGTTTCTCAGCCATTTGGGTTTCCTCTACTGAGAATTCTCTGTTTTAGATCTGTATCCCATTTTAAGTTGGATTATTTGGGGGAGGTTGTTTGCTTATTTGTTTTTGTTTTGTCTTGTTCTGTTTTAGATGCATTTTCTTAAGTTCTTAATATGTTTCTGATATTAGTCCTCTATCAGATGTGTAATGCTAATTCTTTATTTTTTTTTAAGTATTCTGTAAGCTTCTGCTTTGTCCAAATGATGGTGACCTTTGCCTTACAAAAGCTTTTCAGTTTCATGAATGCTATTGATTAATTATTGATCTTAGTGCTCACACTTTCAATGTTTTGTTTAGGAATTCTTTTTGTGTGTCAATGAGTTCAAGGCTCTCCACGTTTTCTCTTTGATTAGATTCAGTGTGTCTGATTTTCTACAGAGTGGTTACTTTGGGTCCTTTTGAAATATTGTATATGCTCATAAGCAATTTGATTAGCACCATTTGTAGAAGATGCTGTCTTTTGTTCAGTGCGTATTTATGACTTCTTTAACAAAAACTAGGTGTCCATAAATATGTGGATTTCTGTCTGGGTTTTCAATTCTATTGATCAGTGTGTCTATTTTTAAAGGTAATATGCTGTGTAGCTTTAATTACTGTAATTCTGTGTTATAACTTGGAATCACAAATGGTGTGACCTCCAGTAATTCTTTGATTCAAGTTTAATTAATTCACTTTGATCAAAGTTAGTCCAAAATATTTTGTATTATTTGTAGCTATTGTGAAAAATTTTATTTCCCTCTCGGCCTGCTTATCATTTGCATATAGGAGGTCTACTGATTTTTGTTGTTGTTGTTGTTGTTAATCTTGTATAGAGCCACTTTGCTATAGGAGCCCCTTGGTAGTATTTTTTCAGGGGTCACTTATTTATACTATTGTATCATCTGCAAAAAGCAGTACTTTGGTTTCTTTCTTTGTTATTTCTATCTCATTTGTGTCTTTTAGTTGTCTTATTTTCCAGGTTAAACTTCAATTATATATTGAACACATATGGAGAGAATGAACAGACTTATTTCTAGTTTAGTAAAGTTCCTTTGAGTTTCTTTCCATTTAATTTTATGTTGGAGATCAACTTACTGTTATGTTGCCTTTACTATGTTTAGATATGTCCCTAAAGTCTTGTCCTCTCCAAGACTTCCATTATAGAGGACTGTTGGATTTTGTCAAATCCTTATTCTACCTCTAATGAGATGATTATGTGTTTTATCAGTGTGTTTATTTGTTGGATTGCATTTATTGATTTACATATATTAAAGTATCCCTACATCTCTGGGTTGAAAATTACTTGATTATGTTGGATGACCTTTTTCTGTGTTCTTTGATTCAGTTTGCAAGTATTTTATTGAGTATATTTGCATCTACATTCACAAGAGAAATGGATATCTAATTCTCCTTCTTTGTTGAATTTTATTTTCCCCTTATATGGTGATTGAAAGTTTTGCTGGGTATAGTAGTCTAGTCTGGAATCTGTGGTGTCTTAGAGACCTTTAAGATATCTATCCAGGCCCTTTTGGCTTTTAGAGTCTCAATTGAGATGTTGGGTGTATGTCTCCTAGGTCTTCCTTTTTATGTAATTTGGATGTTTCTCCTTGAAGCTCTTAATATTTTTTCTTCTGTATTTTTAATGTTTCAATTATTATGTGACAAGGGAGATGTCTTTTCTGGTGCATTCTATTTGGTTTTACATTATAGGAACCCACATTTATTGTTGGGAACATTTTTGTCTATGATTTTGTTGAAAACTTTTTTTGGCTTTATAGCTTTGTTTCTTCTCCTCTCTCTATTCCTATTTTTCTTAGATTTGCTGTTCTCATAATGTCTCATATTTCCAGAGTGTTTTGTGTCTGAATTTAATATGTTCTTTGATTGATGTATACATTTCTTCTATTGTCCTTGACATTTTCTCTTTCATCTTTTTTTTTACTCTGTTCATGAAGCTTAAATCTAATTCTTGTTCCAATTACTATTTTTTTTAATTTCCAGAAAATCCTCAGTTTGTGTTTTTCTGATTGGTTCTATTTCTATTTTCAGCTCTTGAACAATCATTCATTTCTTTATACTGTGATTTTTCTGGGTTTCTTCAATGGATTTATTCATTTTTGCTTCAAGGACCTCTATCATCTTACAAGCAGTTTTAAGGTCTTTTTCTTGTGTTTCTGCTGTGATGTAATATTCCAGGCTGAAGTGGTAGGATCTTTGGGCTCTAGGATATTGCCTTGGATATTGTTGTGTTTCAGCACTGTGGACTGTCATCAGGAATCTAGTTAATTACAGTTCTTTGTGATGATTTCTGGATTTGTCTTCACTGGGTGATTATTTTGTTCCTTGGTTTCTGTTTTCTGCCTGGATTTTTGGAGAATGTGGTGTCTGTGCCCTGCCTGTTTCCCTATCCTGCCTAGCTCACCCTTTTTCAGTGAAAACTTTCTGGTGTTGAAGACTGGAATATTCTGATGAATGGACAAATAGAAATTTGGAGAAGATCTTTGTGATTTTGAGGGATGTCAGAAAGAAAAGGCTGCAGTCAGTTTTCTGTTACAGAGCTGTGGATGAGAGTAAGGATTGGATCTGGGGGGAAAGGAAGGTTGTGGGTCTTCCGCTTGTTGACCTAGGTGGGGTGGCCCTTGAGTTAGCAGGGTTATCTCCTAGAGTTGGGAATTAGGACAAAGCAACAAGTCAGTAGAGGAGACGAGTTTAGAAGGAGAAGATCTATTATCCACAGAAGACAAAAGATGGGAACATAAGGGCAGAGAAAGCTATCACAAGTCTGCTGCAGAGTTAAATATGATGGACTATTGGATCTGGGGAGAACAGAAGAAGAAAGGCTATGTAGGCAGTTTACCTAGATTTCTAGCAATATTCGGCTATGGATTAGCAGGGATTATCTGCTGGAGTTGGAGGTTAAGTCAAAGCGACTAGTGGTGAGGGAAAGAAGGTTCAAATTGGGAAGACCTGTTGAATCCACAGGAGATAGGAACATAGGGGTAGGGAAGACTCTGCAGGTGTTCTCCTGCAGAGCTGGGCATGAGAATGTACGACTGGATTTGGAAGAGAAGGTAATGAAGGTCTTTGATGGGCCTTTATGTTTTCTCAGACCTTTTCAGCTTCTGTTTTTTCAATGGATGTCTACTGATGTTGAAGGTTAGGAGTTGGGAGATGGAAGGTTGGGGCACAAGACCTTTGAGTTTAGTTGGATTAGAAAGAAAAGAGAGATGATAGTAGGTTTTCTGCTACAGAGATGGGGATGACCTGGGAGTATTAAATGTGGTAGAGGGGAGCTAAATGAGCTCTTAAGAATACCCTGTGAATTTTAAACATCTAAATTTATTTGAGCATTTCATAACAAAATGGTTTTGCCAGTGTTGAAATATTCCATGGCTACTAATTTAAACAATGCTTATAGGCTCCACAAGAGAATTTGTTTTGTGTGTGTGTATTTCCCTGGGAGAATTTTTCCACTCTGCTCTTGAGGTTTCTGGAAGTTCATTCCTAGCCAAAGACATCCATCTTAATTATTTGAATTGGCTCCCTGCAGATAGCTCTTAATATGAAATATCATTCACTTACAAGATAGTTGCTACAGACATTTGCCAGTGCTCAACCTGGCTGCAAAGATGTGGGAAGACCGTTTCAAATTGTTTCCAGACATTCAGAAATGCTGTATTTATCTGGTCTCTACAGCCAGCTGACATGTCACTGGTAAATCTTTTAGGACTGTAGTAGGAAATCACATCAGTTGTTACATTAAGTAGGAGTATAAAAGGAACATGTTCACCAGGTCTACCTTTCAATTACTCATTAAGTTCTATAATTTATTGGTTCTCCATTTCTTACAGTATTATTGTTGGTCCCTGATGCTATTCTTTGTGCAAGCATAAAATAACAAGCAACTTTGTAGGATTAATAGGTACTACCACTTTTTTGCATACTAGCAGGGTTATTGAAGAGGGTTATATTTTTAAGTTATGAAAGAAGGCTCTCTGAATTTAAACAATAGTTGAATTATGTGTGTAAATGTATAACCATTATTATTGAGGTCATCCATGAAAAATCCATGAAGGCCCTACATTACAGATCCTTGTATGAGTAAGCCATTCTGATCGGAACGGGAGCACTGTGAAGCATTTGTCAAAACCGGAAGTGCTCGACATCCTTAGCCATCAGGGAAATGCAAATCAAAACAACCCTGAGATTGCACCTCACACCAGTCAGATTGGCCAAGATCCAAAAATCAGATGACAGCAGATGCTGGTGAGGCTGCGGAGAAAGAGGAACACTTCTCCACTGTTGGTGGGGTTGCAAACTAATACAACCACTCTGGAAATCAGCCTGGCGATACCTCAGAAAATTGGATATAGTACTACCTGAAGACCCAGCTATTCCACTTCTGGGCATATACCCCAGAGACACTTTAATACACAACAAAGATATATGCACCACAATGTTCATAGCGGCTGTATTTATAATAGCCAGAAGCTGGAAAGAACCCAGATGTCCTTCAAAAGATGAATGGATACAAAAATTGTGGTACATTTACACAATGGACTACTACTCAGCCACCAGAAACAATGACTTAACCAAATTCTTAAGAAAATGGCTGCATCTAGAAAATATCATTCTGAGTGAGATAACCCAGTCACAAAAGAACAGACATAATATGCAGTCACTGATATTGGGATGCTAACCCCAGAAGCTTGCACTCCCCCAGAAACAACTCACAGACTGTATGAAGTCCAAGAAATAAAGAAAACAAAGCAATAAAAAATATTTACAAAACAAGAAGACTTTGACTATTTCCATGTTGCGTTTTGTTTTGCATGTACTTTAGCTCATTGTAACTATTAGGTTTTCAATGCATACTGTCAAGCCCTTGAAAAAATCAAGTACTGACTAAAAAATATATTCACATAGTTTTATGTAACAGTACTGACAAAAATGTATAATTTTAAGCAAAAATGTTTAAAATCTGTACATTTATCTTTGTTTTGTAAAATAAAGTCGTTTAAAATAAAAAAAAAAAAAAACGAGTCTAAACAACAACTCTTCATAATTGTCACCTTTCTACTCTCAACTTCTACCCAGTATTCTCCCGAAGAAGCACTTGGTGCTTATGGAGAACAACAGTTTTCCACTGTGTCTCATCCTACTATTTAACAGAGATGACAGTTCCTATGGGCTACACTCAGGTCACACATTAGAAAACATTATTAATGATTAAAAACTGGAAAACACTTTCTATAATGAATTTGTTACTGAAACATAATTGGGAAATTATGTGGACTAGCTCAGTTTTTATACCTGTGTATAGGACTTTGTTCCCATTCACACTCTTTCCCCCATACCTGGCTTCATTGATCCTTGCAAAGAAAGGTGGTTTTGAGGGACAGACCTCAGTATGAAGCCCGTTATGACATCAAACTAGTGAGCCCCCTGATGCAATCCTCACAGAACTTGGATTGTGTGCTTATCATAGTCATTTTAAAACACGTAGCACCCAAAAAATTTCCAGTGAGTGGTCATGATTGTAAAGCCATGTATTGCATAGTCTTCCCAAACACACACTTATTTTACATTATACTCACTTCTGTAAGACCAGTATCTGAAATAAAATCATTCATCTGGTTAACACTTAATAAATACTCAACAAACATAGTTTAATGTGAAAGTTAATTTTCTATTGCTGGATGGTGGTTTGGCTTCAAAGGAATTACTCAGAATTTACTTGTAAACATTTAAAACTATATTTATAATGATGCAGATGAGGTCACAGCAATAAAATATGATATCAGAAACCAAGAGCTAGAGTTTTAGTTTGCTAAACTTTTGCCTTTTAAATTCCTTGAGTACAACTAGACACCTACGATTCATGGGACTCTGATTTGTTAAGTATCTGCAATAAAACATGCAATCCAGAAAGATGCCATGGATGGAGAACGATGGAGAAAGAAAGGGTTAAATTTTAGAAAGATGAATGGAACATGGAAAGAATGAACAATTAACTGGAAAATATAAATCTTACATAAGAAGGCAAACGCTGCACACTGATGCTCATATGTTGGAAGCCAGAGCCAATTTCTTACAGGCAGAGAATGGAAGAGTAGTCACAGGAAGGTAAGGAAAGCAAGGAGCAAGGATTGGAGGAAACAGAACAAGTGGCCTGAACATCTAATCACATGGAATGAATATATTCTAGCATTCCACATCATAGCAGGGAGGACAAAGTATGCAATTTGCATTTTAAAAAGAACTAGAAAAAAGGAGTTTGGTGGTTTTCAAGCCAAAAAAAAAAAAAAAAGAAGATAAGTGTTTGAGATAGAAATGATAATTACACTGATTTGCTCATCTTACATTGTATATATATATACTTGGTTATCATATATATTAAAAAGACAAATGAAGCTTGAGTGTGCTAGCTTTCTTCTGTAATCTTAGCATTTTGGAAGTTGAGGCAGGAAAATTGGGAGTTTCAGGTCCGTCTTGAGCTACATAGCAAACACTGTTTCAAAACATAATTGAACAATATAAATCTTCTATTTTACAACACACAAGGAAGTTGTAGTTGCATATGAAAATGTGCTCTACCAGACTCTCAAGCATATTTTAAAGTATTCTATTCAAGGCAGAATGATATGAATTCAGTAAGAGACACCCAAAGGAACACAATATTTGTGTAGATACAAGTATATCTGTCTACACCCACAGAAAAGTTTGGTTTATGTTAAACAAAGCTATATATATATACCAGCAGAAAAAAAAGACTTACTGTTGAATACATGTTTTGGAAATTGATTATAAGCATATGATTAAATGAAATTCTGATTTTATTCACTACCCACAGCAATTTCTAGATATATAAGCAATCAGACTGAAGTATTAACATTTTAAAGAAAACACAGGCAAGTACATATATCATCAGGAAAAAAATTAGTTTTTAATAGAAGTCAAAATATCAAGGCATAAAATGGCTAAATTTGACAATGTGAAGGGGAACTGTTTACTTTGACCTGAGACCCATAAGTAAGATGGAAACACAAAATTCCATCCAACTGAATAATGTCCGAGTGTTTAAACTCACATGTCTTATTATACATTTATATATGTATACAATATAAATATACATATATAAACAAAAAATATTATAGAAGCTCATCTGAATAAAAGCTAATAAGTATCTAAAATGTATTCACTGTAACTAGTCATCAGAGACATGAAAAATAAAACAATGAGATTCCATGAAATACCCACTATGTAGGTAGAAATTCTGAAGTCAGTATGATTAGAAAACTGTAACATACTCAGAATGAAGTATGTGAAGCCAGTTAGAAGGGCTTAGAGTTACAATATATCAAAATGGAAAAGTATCGGGAACTTAACTTTGGGAAATATCAAAGAATTATAATGTATTTGTAGTTTGCTTAGTACATGAAAAATTTCAAAGGAATCTATCTCTATATACTATGATCTTGTGAATTAATATAATAAAAACATAAGTAATGCCTCAATTTTGGTTTGGGTAAGAAATTTAGAAATGGATTCTAGGATATACAGAATTCTTTAGGTTTATAATCATTTATTTACTATAAATACTCATAATGGAATGCAGAAAGTTATTAGTATTTAGCAAAATTGGTAAGTTTTCTTTGTTCTTTACCCACTGTAATTCTCTCTGATATTGAAAGTAGTTACCAATTGGCTGGCAGGATGATTCAGGTTGTAAAGGTGCTAATCTCTGGAGCCCACAGTGTGGAAAGAAACAACTGATTCACAATAGTAATCCTCCAACTTCCACAATCACAATGTGAGTGCTGTGTCAATGCATGCTCACTCAAACCTTAAATATAAAAAGAAAATATAATTCACCATGAAAATGGTGAATTTTCTTAAAAGAAAAGCCTATTGTGTTTCTTTCAAATATAATGTTGCATGGATGTTTTGAAATATATTATTTTTCCAAATATATTACTATAAATATATAAATACAGGCATTAGAGGTAATGATAAACTGAGATGTGTCAAAGCTATATTCATTTGTGAAAATATACCCTACATATAGAACTATATTCAAACTTAAGAAAAAAATAATGTCCCCTGACATTGAAGTGTATAAGGCGAGAACTGGAGGCCTGAATCCAAAAGGGTAAAAGCTGTCGTGTTAACCAAAAACAGAAGAACCATTTTTCAATGTCCAAGTCCTCAGGAAAACTTCAGTGCCTTATTTGTCAGTATTAGGGACTTCCTGTGGGAGGTGATACATTGACATTCAAATACACAACAGACACGTGAGGAAATGCTCATTGCCACTAATCTACCAAGAAACACAAATCCAAACGTTAGTGGCAATCTCACCAACCTGTTAGAATAGCTATGATCAGAAAGTATAGAACAGGTTTTTATGATGATGCAGATCACCCCAGTGCACCGTTGAATAGAAAGCTAACTGGTATAGCCATGATGCGAAGCAAGGGGAAATACCTTGTATTAATTATAGATCTGAGCTATGAGGCAACAGTCCTAGTTCTGGGTATATATTGGCAGGAATACTTTCATATTCACTGAGAAATAGATAGATGCTTTAGATTCTGGAGACGCTGAATGGAAAGAGAAAATGTGGTGTTTGACATACATGAACACAGAGAGGCGTCTTAAAAGAGATACTATGCCATTGGAAACAAAACAGACAGACGTAAAGTCCAAAAGAAAATAACATTTAAAAGGCAAATAGTACAGAATCTCACCTTTTTGTGGACTCTAAAAATGTTGAATCTTAAGAATCAGAGAGCAAAATAGTAGTTTTCAGGGGTTGGGGGTGAGTAGAAAAATGGTGATCAGAGACTAAATAAACGCATCTATGTAATGCAAATATATCGAATCGTGGCTGTACTCAAATATTTTGTGCAGGATACACACAATGAGGTAGGAGTCACTCACACAAATATTATAGTTAATGTAATTGTACCTATGCTGATTAGTTTGATTGTTGTCTTAGTCAGGGTTTCTATTCCTGCACAAAACATCATGAGGCAAGTTGAGGAGGAAAGGGTTTATTCAGCTTACACTTCTACATGCTGCTCATCCCCAAAGGAGGTCAGGACTGGAACTCACACAGGTCAGGAAGCAGGAGCTGATGCAGAGGCCATGGAGGGATGTCACTTACTGGCTTGCTTCCCATGGCTTGCTCAGCCTGCTTTTTTATAGAACCCAGGTCTACCAGCCCAGAGATGGCACCACACACAATGGACTGGACCCTCCCCCCTTGATCACTAGTTGAGAAAATGCCTGGATCTCATGGAGGCATTTCCTCAACTGAGGATCCTTTCTCTGTGATAACTCCAGCTTGTGTCAAGTTGACACAAAACCAGCCAGTACAATTGTACAAATCATTTCACAATGTTATATGTAATCAAAACATCATATTTATATTTTACATACATGTTGCTTGTCATACCCACTTCAAGAAAGACAGAAAAATAACTAAGCTAACAGGGAAAACATGCATTTTAAAATAAAAAAAACATATTTACATACACAGTTCTGTTTTAAGAGAATATTGAGAGAGGAGCCAGCATTGGAGATTGAGAATCAGACTATGGAGTCTTTTAATGCTGTGCCAGGGAGCTTGTCATTTATTTAGTAAATAAGCAAATAAGTGGAAAGCCTCAGAAGATGAAGTTAATGACTGTACACAAGTTAAGTCAGAAAAGAGAAAATATGCTAGCAAATATTGCTGGAGGGTAAGTAATGAAGCCACGATAGAGAAGAAGAGGCAGGAAGGGACCGGAACAAAGTATCTATTTTTTTTCTGTTTATATGCTTCTGCTGCCAGCCCCCCATCTCTGTATAAGATGGATGGGCTGCTAAAAACATTTTCTGTGTAGGTGGTTAGCCTCTGCTTCCATGCTTGCAATACAGCTGTCCCTTTTCATGCTATTTTTAAGAATTATAAAATTATTCACAAATCACTTACAGATTGAATAGAAAAAAACCCACCCTTCTCTCCTTACAGTAAATCTCATTTTCTCATTATAGTATCTTGTGCTGATTAAACATTTATAACATCAAAAGTGAGAGTAATGAATTAAACGGTTAAGGTGCGGCTCATTGGAATGATATCAATGTATTCATGGCTTGCAATGAGTTAAAACTGTTAAAAAAATCTAATGTATCTATATATATATGCATTTATATATACATATATTATTAAAATCACTGCATTTTATATTATTTGGGGGTATGTAATGGAAACCACTGCTTCTTCAACTACTTCCAATGGCTCTTATGCCTATGACATGAAAGGTGATGTGTGAGTACTTTGTCTTTTTCATTTGTACATTGCTGTCCATTAATGTAGCCTGACACATAGTTTTTCTCCCACTGTCTTTCTATAACAAGCTGCCACTTCCTGTTGCCCTTTGACATATGCTGATCTCCTGTCCTTAACTATCTCACCTAGACTGAGCTCTTTTTGCCCTATCACCTTTGCCTCCTGCAAATGTATCATGTTAGGGGAAGAGCAGCAGTGCCTGCTCTGACTGCAGTCAGGGAAAGATATCCAATAAGATGGAGAACACTAAAAAGCAAAGGAGAAATCATTAGTGATCAATAGTGTCAGTCATGTAAAGTAGAAAAGAAAAGAATGAGGAAAATAGAAATAAGGTAGATATAAAATTAACAGAACCAATTATATTAAATAAAAGATGTATATACATAATTCAATGAAAGAATATATGTCAAGCTGTAAGAAATTCGTGTGACATATAAAAGTGAAGAGGGAGGAAGGCAGAATGACATAAAAATGTGAAACTCTCATAAGGATTTGAGATTGTTAAGTTTTGGACCAAATTAAAATGGCAACTCACAGATGGAAATTGTGGAACACAGACAAGGTAGTAAGAGGGAAATTTAAAGCTTTAAATGTTGTCCTAAAATAAAAGAAATATTTCACATCAATGATCTAGACTCCATTTTCAGAGCCCTGGAAGAGATAATTAAACCAATTTATTTGGATGACAGGAAAAAAATGGAAATTATGCTTTTAAAAAAATCAAGGAAAGAAAAAAGTTTTCTTTATAGACTAATCTACTGGATCATCAAAATAGAAAGGTAAGAGAATTACCAATCTCATGAATAAAAGAACCTTTGCTTTCTCTCTAAAGCATTATGCAGAACAGCAAGAACTATACCCACAGGATGAACACACCCAAACTCCACTGGAGAAGTCTGGAATGAACAAATTTAGCCTGTAGTACAGACAAAGTATTATAGGAACAAATTGTTTCAGGGTTTTCTTTTCTTTCTTAAGAGTTACAGCATTTCTGTTCTCTCTATGATTAGACATATCAGCAAGTGAACTAAGACCCTTAGTTCCTGGGAGAGCGTGCTCTGAAAAGAACAAGTATATAATGTCACATTCTGGGTTTGATTGTATTGACTTGATTGGCTAAATTGCTTAAATACAAGATGATACTTCTCATCACTCAGGGGAAAAGCATGAAATACTGACACCTTCCAGAAAATGAATGCAACTGGGTATCATTCTGTTTTGCAAACTATTTAACATGCAGAAAGACAAATACAATTTTTATTTTCTTGTATGTAGACACCAGATTAAAATGTGTTTTACTATGTTTGCTGGTCATTAGAGTAGAAAGGGGAAAGTGAGAAAGGAAGAAGACAAAGAGAAGAGAAAGACAATGGAAAATCAAAGAAATGCATATATGTGTGTGTGTGTGTGTGTGTGTATTTATACATAATATCATATAACTAATACAAATAAATATAGCTTTATATAGTTATACATATATACTTATATATATGGAAATACCACAATAAACTTACTTTATACTAGTTATAATGAATAATTTATATTTATATTTAAACAATTTTTTAAAAGATGTCCTTAGGTTAGGTGGCTATGCACAGCTTTAATCCTAGCAACAAGGAGGCAGAGGCAGGCAGATCTTTGAGTTCAAGACCATTTTGGTCTACAAAGTGTTCCAGGACAGCCATAACTACACAGATAAACAATTCAAAAACAAAACAATACAAACGTCCTTAATAAAAATACACGTAGGCCTAAAAAAAAATAAAAGTAC